>NW_022196142.1:0-45489 GCF_008641045.1 Pistacia vera | reverse complement strand
GACTTTTCATATGCTTTTAGATAGCTTATAATACCACCACCACATGGGGATATAATTTAAGATTAAAATTTGATAAATAAAGTTCACGTTATTATTATTTCTATTTGTAAATTGATTTGATGTAACCAATCTACAAATAATTGAACACAACTAACTTCTCCAAAAGGGTATTTTTTTTTTTAATTAATTAGTCTCCAACCAAAAGAAAGAAAAAAAAAAAAAAATAGTGCTTTTTCTTAATTGGGTTTCAGTAGAGGCAAAGAGGAAGGAACAAAGGGATTAACTTTTAGTAAAGAAGATGTTTGGTTCATAATTTATGTTGACTTTGAATTACGGAATCTTGAAAATTTCCATGAAATTACACGGTGTTTTAAATGTTGTTGATAGCTCTACTTGAGGACTTATAAACTTTCTCCATCTTGACTTGACTATTTCTCCACCTACTAGTCCCAATAATATATATCTATGGGTCCGTCTGTTTTAATATCTTAGATAAGATTTTGAGGATAATATTGGGTAGTTGAATAGGAGAGTATTATGAGGTAGAATTTAAAAATTTATAAAAAATCCTGTAGGTTTACTAATTTAACTAAAAACCCCAATATATAAATTTTTTATAAAATGACAAAAACATCTCCACCCACCCACAGTGCCAGATTTTGGCCACCACTACCAGAATCTGGCCGAAAAATGGTGTTACGATGCAGACCGGTCGGATCTGGCGGGTAGGGCATCGATATGGCCTTTTCCGGCCATATCTGGCCGAAAAAGGCCAGATCTACGACCAGATATTGCTGTCGACGGCCGAAAAAGTCCAAATATGGTCGTCAGCTATGGCCAAAGATATGGCCGTCATTGACCATCAAGCCAAATTTGGCATTTTCTGACCAGATCCATAGGAAAATGCCAGATCGGTGAATTAACGGTCAATTCCGATCGTTTGTAGGCCGTTGTGACAGATTCCGACTACCACTGACAGTGGTTGCCGAAATTTGGCAAGAATGGGTGGGTGAGGGTATTTTTGTTAATTTTTTAACTTTTTTTGGGGGTATTTAATGAAATTAATAAACTTAAGGGGTCTAAAAATAATTAAAAATATACTAATATTTCTCAAATAATAAAACAAACAATATTTTGGGAATAGGATTGAGAATATGGGTAGAAATAATGTGTCAAACGGAGCCTATATATATTTTATGACAGGGTGTTAAGACGCGCACCCGAACCCTAGAAGTTAGAACTACTGGTTGGATAAGAGCTCTAGTGATCAACCTTATTATGGGTTGCAAGAACTCGAATAGAAAAACCATGTAAACTTATATCCTCTTTTTTATCTTTTAACGTTAAATACCCAGTAGTGGTTATCCCAATAATATTTATGTTGTACATTCCAATTTCCATTCTAATTCCTAATCCATACTAGTTATTTTATATTAAACTATTGAATTTGGCTCTAGCATAATGTCAAACGTCAAAACTTTGAAAACAACCAAATACATGGAAATTTGGAATCTCCCCTTAACCTTAAGGCTTAAGCCTTGTATATCGAGGTGGAACAAGTCAATGTTAAGGGAGTTGTTGTTGGAATTTGATTCATTTGAAAGTATATGAAAACTTAATTTAAGATTTCCTTTCTAGAATCTATTAACCTATTGAAATATTTCTGTATTTTCTTATATTTATCCAATAATATATGATTTGGTACATAGAAATTTCGTTAAATACAATTATTAGTAAGTCGGCCTAAATAACAAATATTTGTAGCAAAGTTTTTGTGGTTGGCTTATGCCACACCTAATGCTAAACAAAGAGTAATAATCAGGTAAACAACTTCAACCACTTCTCCTCTCTTCCCTCCATTAAAATATTCAAGATTGACGGTTAAGATGTTGTTCGTGTAAATATGTGGGTCCATTTATCATTGCATTGATTCTTACGTAATTGATCTATATGAGCGAGGTCAAGGACTCAAGATGAACCATTGACTTGGTTTAATCTTCACCCAAACAAGAAACCAGATTAATAAATTGTTAATATTTTTTTTAACAGAGTTATCATTCTATTAATTCCTTCAATTTATTTAATTAAGTACTCATTATCCAATTAATTAAGTTTATAAAACTTTGAAAACTTAACCACTATAAGAGAATTTTTCAAAATCCACGTTTTTCTCAAACTGACCCGCGTTTTCTCTCCACCCGCCACCCACCACCGCCGGCAAGGCAACATCAACAACAACCCCCCTCAAACGCATCCTTTGACCTCAAACATCAGCACACAAAACAGACACGCCATCAAACTCCATCACTCACACAACACACAAGCAGCATGGGCAACTGTAACGCTTGTGTGAGGCCTGACCAAGACTCCAAACGCCACCAGGAGCAAGAGAAACAGCGGAGACGTAAGAAAAAAGAGAAAGAACGGAGGCCAAACCCGTACTCCTCCCACTTCAGCGACCAGATCCTCTCCCCCGCTCCGATCCGTGTCCTCAAAGACATAATTCCTCTCAGTCACCGGACTCGCATAACTGACAAGTACGTCTTGGGCCGGGAACTGGGCCGTGGCGAGTTCGGCATCACCTACCTCTGTACGGACCGCGAGACAAAAGAAGACCTTGCATGCAAGTCAATATCCAAGCGGAAACTACGGACAGCCGTGGATATTGAGGACGTCAGACGCGAAGTGATGATAATGTCAACGCTGCCAAATCATCCTAACGTGATTAAACTCAGAGCCACGTACGAGGACTCAGAGAATGTTCACTTGGTTATGGAGTTGTGCGAGGGTGGGGAGCTATTTGATAGGATTGTAGCGAGAGGGCATTATAGTGAAAGAGCGGCTGCTGCAGTGGCCAGGACGATAATGGAGGTGGTGAGAATGTGTCATGAAAATGGTGTGATGCATAGGGACTTGAAGCCTGAGAACTTTTTGTTTGCGAACAAGAAGGAGAATTCACTTCTCAAGGCTATTGATTTTGGGCTTTCCGTGACTTTTAAGCCTGGTATGTGGATTTGTTTAGTGGTTGGATATCTTTTTATTGGTTGGTTCTGATGGGTTTTGTATTGGTTTAATTCTGGTATGTGGGTGGGATTGGATTTTGTTTTATTTTTTGAGCAGTTGTTTGATTTTGGAGCCTGGTTTTTGTTGCTTGAAGTATGTAATTTGTTTGTTTTCTAAGTGTTTTTATTTTTTATTTTATTTTATTTTTATTTTATTTTATTTTTTCATTTGTGCTGTGCGATTGAATTTCGGGTTTTTGGGTTTTGAGTTATTAGTAAGTTTTTGCTTATCTGTTGAGTTTGAGCTTTAGATGTGGACGATTTTGTTTTGTTTTTGCGAGATTTTTTCATGCGTTTTTGCTGAATTAAGTGATTGAACTTTGACAATTGGGTCCTTCAACTGTTCATGGGATTTTAGTTAATTGCTGAACAGGGTTTTGCTTGATTGTGTGATTTAGTTACTGGGTTCCTGTTACAGGGGACAAGTTCTCAGAGATCGTGGGCAGTCCATACTATATGGCGCCTGAAGTGTTGAAGAGGAATTATGGGCCTGAAGTTGACGTATGGAGTGCTGGGGTGATTCTTTATATTTTGTTATGCGGGGTTCCCCCATTTTGGGCAGGTAATTTGTTGCTAAATTAAGTTACTTGGTGTTGAGTTTTTGGAGGTAATGTTGATGATCAATGGTTGGATTAAATTGTGAAGTTGTTCCTTGGATGTTCTTTTTTCGCAGAGACTGAACAGGGTGTTGCTCTAGCAATTTTGAGGGGGGTCATTGACTTCAAGAGGGAGCCATGGCCTCAGATTTCGGAAAATGCTAAGAGTCTTGTTCGGATGATGTTGGAACAGGATCCTAAGAAGCGGCCAACTGCTCAACAGGTGCTTGGTAAGCCAATCTAGCCATTTCTACTTTTTCTGATTTTGTGCCTGAGTTTTACATTTTTCCATTCTTTTTGGAATCCTAAGATGCTTCTAGGTTCAATTTATGCATGTCTTGTCTGCCTGTGAATGTCTTGACTGCTGTGAGTGGGAGAGATTCATGTTTCCCTTTTCATTTTTTTTCCAGAGAAATGCTAGATGTACAAAGACTCCTACAAAGAGTTTTTGTACAAAGTGATATGGCAGCTGTCACAGCACTAGTTTTACATCAATCTTCTCTTTCTTTTCACAAACTAGTGGTGTGGCAGCTACTACATCATTTTGTACAAAGACTCTTTGTAAAAGTCTTTGTATATCTAGCATTTCCCTTTTTTCCATGAAGAGTGTTTTGTCTAATGATATTTTTACTCGATGTGGAACCAAGCCTCAGCTGACAGAAATTAATTTTTAACTTTATTGGACTGTTTGCTTGGGGTTTCCATCATACTTTCGTTGACAAAGTATGGCTACATATAGCTTTAGCATTGAGCATAACCAGGACATCGAAGTGAAAGCATGTGCACAATCACTTGAAGACACACATTTCATTTTTGGATTCAAAAGCTTCCATTGTTAACAGGAGATAATTTGTTCAGGATGTGGTTTGCTGGAAGATTGAATTTCTATAGCACATGGATAGTTTTGTTGAATTAGTTGTATTGATTTGGCTTTTCTATTCTTTTTTGGTAGAACACCCCTGGTTACAAAATGCAAAGAAAGCATCAAATGTCCCATTAGGTGATATTGTCAGGACAAGGCTAAGGCAGTTCTCTGTTATGAATAGATTTAAGAAGAAAGCACTGCGGGTAAGCATCTTTGATTTGTTTATTTTCTAGTTTTTGCTCAAGTTCCAAGTTCTATTTTAATCTTGGGCAATTCATTAATTTCTGCTAGTGATTTTACTTTGTTCTATCAAATACTGTAGGTAATTGCAGAACACTTATCTGTTGAAGAGGTAGAAGTAATTAGAGATATGTTTAAATTGATGGACACGGATAATGATGGAAAAGTAACATATGAGGAACTGAAGACAGGGCTTCGGAAAGTTGGTTCACAGTTGGCTGAACCAGAGATGAGGATGTTGATGGAAGTGGTAAATTCCTGTGGTTACTTAAATTCTGAATTGAGATTGCAAGATTCTTCATACTTTTAATGTCATCAATCTATTGCTGGACTGCTATATTTACATGTGTGGATTTATATCTTTCCTAATATAGTTTTTGCTACTCTTGAATTCATTACCCTGCTACATGCTTCCATAGTAGTGCACAGTTGAATGTGCTCTTCAATGTGTATGCTAAAATGAGTTTGGCTCCTCTTTTTGTTCACAATAAAGTGACCAGGGTTTACAAGTTGATCATATTAGGTGTCATATACACGTTTGGTTTCCAATAAGTGTGTGCATCCTCGCCACCTTGGATCACTAAATGAATATTGCATTTTATACATGTCAAAAGAGATATCTTTTTGTTGATTAGAACTTGGAGATTTTACATTTATTTTGTCAGTTGTATTATTTAATTATTAAAGTGTTCTAGTCCCTTCTGGGCTAAAGTTTACTACTAACAAATGGACCAAATTTACAACTTTTCACAATTCTGTTAACTTTTTTTTTTTTACTGATTATATCCGAATGTTCTAGTAAAAGCAAAGGTTTATAGTTATTGTGAAATTGAGTGCTTAATTTTTGTGCTAATATTATTTTCACTGTTAGTGACATTATTTTTGTTTTCTTTATTTAGGCTGATGTTGATGGGAATGGAGTTCTTGACTATGGAGAGTTTGTAGCAGTAACAATTCACCTGCAGAAGATGGAAAACGATGAGCATTTTCGCAGAGCATTCATGTTTTTTGACAAAGATGGGAGCGGGTATATTGAGTTAGATGAGCTGCGGGAGGCGTTAGCTGATGAGTCAGGGGAAACAGATACTGATGTATTGAATGACATTATGCGTGAAGTTGATACTGACAAGGTTTGATTTCTGTCCATTCATGCGCAATGTAATTATACTACAAATTTATTTTTTGTGATTCTTAACCTTTTGGTGTGTTATTTTTCACCAGGATGGGTGTATCAGTTATGATGAGTTTGTTGCGATGATGAAAACTGGAACTGATTGGAGAAAGGCATCTCGCCAGTATTCAAGGGAGAGATTCAAGAGTTTGAGCCTTAACCTGATGAAAGACGGTTCACTTCAGCTTCACGATGCAATGACCGGTCAAGCTATTGCTGTCTGACTTAGGGTGTTGTTGATTTAGTTTTGTTTGTGCCCTGGGGTATTTCTTTCCAGTTATATTTATACATACTATTCTTGGAGAGTATGGGCTGTGCGTGGCCCCTGGATTTTCACAAAATGTGAATTTTAAGTTGAAGAACCTTCCTGGAGGGGAGACCAAAGATTCTTTGGTACTAATTGGAGTTTGGTTGGGTTTAAGCATGCCGGAGAAGACTGCACATTGGTTAAGGTTGCTGCCACTGCCGGAGATCTTGACGGAATAAGTACTCTGAAATTCATGTGCCCGTATTTGATTTTGTATATATATGTAATGTCAAATGTCAATGGTGTTTGGTTTAACTTGGTTTTCTACCTCTGTATTTTGTTGATAAACCAGTTAAGAGTTGTTTATTGGCCTTGGCCATGTGAATTTCAAGGAATTTTCAATTTTCCTTTTACTCTTGCAGAATTTTGTCTATTGACTCTGTTATGCAATTACCACTTAATGTTCGTCCATTGTTCTACCTTTAATCATTCCAAAAGAAGCTCCACCTTTTATCTTGGATTAGTCAGAAAGTTTGTTTAACGGTCAGCAACTAAAAGGTTTCTCCTCCTTTCTTCAACTTTCTTATTGAGAAAACATTTCCTGTTGATTTTTTCCACAATAAATCAATCTCAGTTTTATCTTTCTCTCCAGACCATCAAACCTCTCAAGTCTCAGCACTATCAGATTTTCAAAGTTTCTCTTATTTTCCTTCATTTTCTAAGCAACCAAACAAGCCATACTAATATACTATACCAAAATAAACAAGCATCTGAAGCTCCTGAGAAGGGAAGAAGACCTCTTGAGAAGGTTGAATCACATTTACATTTCACCATGCATCCTTGGCTTGGCTGCCCTGCTACCAACCAAATTCAACGAGTCATGGTTCCAAATAGGTGAAGACACTTTTATGAATTTCCATCAGTTATAATGGGAACGAAGAATCGAAGAGTGTTATGAGGGAAATCCGAAGAGGACAATTCCCTATTAGGAGAGAAGATATTTAGATTTGTTCAATTTGAAAGGAAGATATTCAGATTGACTTAGATTCTAACTAAGGTAGCCGAAGATCGTGCAACTTCTTAATCCTACATATTTGAATCTTACCTCAACTTTATCATGTAAATGGGTGTTAATAAACCCATCAGAACTTGTTTCGGGCAATTGTTCTAGGAAAATATTTAGATTTGCTCAATTAGGAGATAGATATTTGATATTTAGATTTGCTCAATTTGTAAGGAAGATATTCAGATTGACTTAGATTCCAACTAAGGTAGCCGAAGATCATGCAACTTCCTAATCTTACGTATTTGAATATTACCTCAATCCTATATGTAAATAGGTGCTATATAAACCCAGAACTTGTTTTCCGGGGTTGGGCAATTGTTCTATAAAAAGATTCATCATTTATAATTCTCATTCAATAAGAGAAACAGTGGACGTAGGCCCAAGATTCAAACTTGCCGAACCACTTTAAAAATTGTCATTAATTGCATTTTTGCTCTTGAATCATTCTTTTACTACTTTCCATTCATAATATTTTCGATTCCACCAAAGTCAAAGAGATTTAGTTAGAATTGAAGTAATATCAAGTTCTTAGCTCCTAATATTCTAAACAAGAAAAAAAGATGAATCATTAATCAATGGTACACAATTTACTTTTATGATTAAGGGGGTTATTTTTTATTTTTTTATTTTTCTCTTGAACACTTAATATGATTAAATAAAGTATATATATATAAGCATAAATTGAATCATAAAAATTGAAAGATAAAAATCATTAAAATAACTTCGAATAAATTCAAAAATGCATTGAATAAAATTGAAACACTTACTACTTGCTAATCCAAATGTTTTCAAGAAGTAGCTAATGAGTGCGTGTTTTTACATAAGAGAATTTTCGGTACAAAAAATCATGCCTTGAATAAAATAAATTACAATATTTATAAACATTTAAGATACTATAATATCGCATGAATACTATTTGGTCACAAGTGTACTTTCTGTAGCTTCACATGAGCATTGTTTGATAACAAGTGGACTTCCTATAACATCTTCCTGTAAACATCACATGAGCACTATTTAGTCTCAAGTGGACTTCCTATAGCTTCACATAAGCACTATTTGGTCATAAGTGATCTTCTTGTAACTTCACATGAGTATTGTTTGGTGTCAATTTCCATAAGAATTTTGATAATTTTCTTTGGCAGTTCTTTTTTTTTGAGAGAGATGACGATTTTGAATTGTTAGGAGTAGATTGTATGATTCTGTAACAATCATCTTCATTGCTTTGGGCGAGATTGACAGAGGCACTAGAGCCTTGGTTGGGTTCTTCTTCATCTTCTTCTTGGGGTTCTTCTTGGAGTTGAGAAAAGATTGTCTTGAGATTGTCTTTGAGTTCTTGCTTTGTTTTAGCACCTAATAAGGATATTTTTTCTGTAAAAATTTGGCAATTTCAAGGGTAATTGCTTAAACGGCTAAGGTACATTTGACAAGTGAAGTTGATTTTTTTATTTGGACACATGGGATGCATCATATTTGTCCCACCATTTGACCTTGAATTTTCGGATCAAATTAGAGAGATTGCTAACATTTTGGACAATTTCATATTCCCAAGCTGCAATCCATGATAAATGGAATTTTGTTGAGAAATGAAGTGTTGGAAGAAAATTTGAATCGGTTTTGGAAACTTTGAATTTTGATTTGAACTCATTGAATCATTCTTGGACATTTAAGGGTAAATTTGTGAAGTTAAGCCAAAACGGTCCCACCATTGGGTAATCCAATTAGAAAATTTGAGCAAGGTCTTTATTTTGAAGTAAATCATCTAGGATTGTCCGTTATGAATATTTTGAAAAAAGAGTGATCTATACTAGGCCTTTTCATAGTCCTAGCAATTATATCCAAGTGGATCAAAATTTTGGGAAAATTTTTTAAATTGGTTTGGATTAGATCCCCAATCAAAAACCAAGGAGCTTCATGATGTGAAGTGTTGAATGAGTTATAAATCTTGCATTGTTTTCATCATCTTAGTGTTTAAACTCACAAGAGTCTAATTAACAAGAGTTTCATAAAATTTGTGAGTTTTTCTTAAATCCTCATGGATAAAATGAAAACCTTTTGGAAATACTTGTTGAATCAATTGTTTTAGGTTTTCAAAATCTTCAAAAACCAAACGATCTGAAATGATTCCTTTTAAAATATATTTTTATCCAAGTTTGGATCCGATCTTCATTGGTTGGGCTCTAAAAAGAGCTTGTTGAGGCTATCTCTTTTACTTTTGATTGTTGGGCTTTTTCTTGGGCTACTTCTTCACATACCATGTTTTGGTGTTTTTGGGCATTAAAGGCCTTCGATTGTTTTTGGATGGTTGAAGAGTTGGGTTTTTTGGGTGGCATGGTTAGCTCCCTGGAGAAATTCCTTGGTGAAGAAGTTGGAATTAGTTTCTCCTTTATGTATTCAATGTCAAAATCAAACACACATAGAATTGCTTGCCAACATGCAAAAATTTATTTTGATGCAATATTTTGAACATATTTTTGCAAAACATGTTTAGTAGCTTGACAATCAATAAGAAGCAAATTTTTTTGATTGAGTAAATCACTTTGAAATTAGGAAATGCATAAGACAATGGATAAAATTTCTTTTTTTTATGGTGGAATATTTTTGTTAAGTTTTATTTTAGAATTTGTAAGTATATTGGATAATTTGTTCTTTATTATCTTTTACTTGTTTGAGAATGCCTCTATATCCTAAGTCTGAGGCATTTGTTTTAACTATTTTGAAGGCTAGTGGATTTGCTATATGTAATCATGGCAGGTGGGTAATTTGGGGCTTTGATCTGCCGGATTATATTTGTGTGATTACTTGTCCATGGTTTTGGATTTTTCTTTAATCTTTCATATAAGGGTTTGCAAATTTGACTAAGTTTTGGATACATAGTTAAGACTTCTTAAGAAACTTTGTAATTGAGTTTTATCAGTGATGACATTAGGAAGTTTTTGACCAAATTCAATACATCTTTGAATAGGTATGATTGTGGCATTATAGATTATTTGACCTAAAAATCGAATCTTTATTTGGAAAAGATTTATTTTAGTTTCTAACACAATCAAACCATTTGTTTTGACAATGTGAATAAATATTTTTAAATATTTAAAATGTTGATTTATACTAGATGAAAATACAAGAACATCTTCTATATAGACAATAAGAAATTGAAAATATGGATTGAATATATCATTCATTATTCTTTGGAATTTTGATGGAGCATTTTTTAACCCAAAGGACATTACATTTCATTCATATTGACTAAATGGTACAATAAATGCAATTTTATATCTATCTTCTAGTTTAATTTGAATTTTCCAAAATCCTGACTTCATGTCAAATTTGGAAAAGATTCTTGAATTACAAAGTTTTTTAGTAAATCTTTTTTGTTTGGGATTGGGTATCTTATCCATCTTAAAGCTATATCAAGTGGGTGGTGGTGGTGCAGGGAGGAGAAGGAGGTGTTGTTGTTGGTGGTTCTAGCCACAATGGAGGCTTTGATGTTGGAGGAGGTGTGGGCTTGGTGTTGGTGGTGGTGTTGAAGGAGGAGGTGATGGTGGTGGGGGTGGAAGTGGAAGTGGAGTTGGGGGTGGATTATGTGGAGGATCTAGACATAAGAGTGGCTTAATTTGGTGCTGGTGGCGGTGTAAGAGGTAGAGCTGATGGAGGCATAGGTAGCGAAGAAGTAGTTGGAGGCGAGGGTGGAGGAGGAATAGGTGGGGGTTCAAGTTATGGTGGTAGGTTTGGAGTTGGTGGAGATGTAGGAGGAGGTGCAGGTATAGGTGGTGGTGTTGGAGGAGGAGTAGCATGTGGTATTGGTAAAGGGCATGAAGCTGGTGGTGGAGGTGGAATTGGGATAGACATTAGAGTGATTTACCATTCTGTCCTTTTTCAATTAAAGTTAACCGATGGATGTTAAGTTCTTAATTATGCGTGTAAAAGTGTCGTTTTAAAACTTTCTGGGTGGGACATGTTGTTTGGCCAAACCCTGGGTGGGATATTGTCGGCTTATCGCTCTCCCTTATTTTTAAGTTAAATCAACTGTAAAATTTTCATTAGAATTGTCTGTTTTTTTTTTTAATGACCGTTTTTCATTTTACATTTAGTAAAATTTTTAAAATATGTTTGTTGTTATTCTTAGATGGTTGTTACAATATTTTATTTTAGTTTTTCATTATCATAATCCGGTAATTCTAATAATGTGGTTGTTTTCAATAATTCTTGTGATAATTTTTTCTACAATAATTTCACAGGCCCACAAAGCCCATTAAATCGATGGTTGATGTTATGGGCTAGGCCCAATATCCCAGTAGTTAGTTTCCTCCACGTTCGTGATTATGGGGACGCACAATATTTCGCCCTTTAAACACGTCGTGAACAATTCATAAAATCGTAATCAAATAATAATCCAGCTTTACTAGGATTTTGTGATAACCGTCAGATCCTCACCCTCGTTTCCTTTTCCGTTACCCATCCAACGGTTATAATTCCCGCCTCTTCCAATTTTCCGGCCACCACATAAACCAAAACCAACAACAAAGAAGAAATTCAAGAACAGTGAGAAAGAGAGTATTTTTCTTGAGGAAATGGGCATGGATTATTACAACATATTAAAATTGAATCGCAACGCCACCGATGACGACCTCAAAAAGGCGTACAAGAGATTGGCCATGATATGGCACCCGGACAAGAACCCAACTTCTAAAAGACCAGAAGCGGAAGCGAAATTCAAGCAAATCTCCGAAGCCTATGATGTTTTAAGCGACCCACAGAAACGACAGATCTACGATTTGTACGGAGAGGAGGCCTTGAAATCAGGACAGGTCCCACCAACTTCGAGTTCTGCCTCCACGTCGGCTCGTGGACAGGGCCAACATTATTATCAACGCCAGCATCCCAATCCGACGTTCCGGTTTAATCCCAGAGATGCGGAGGATATTTATGAGGAGGTTTTTGGATCTGAGAGTAGTAATAATGGAGGGCAAAGAGGGTATAGAGGACATAGAGATGGATATTTTAGGAATGGGAATACTAGTACTGCTAATGGAGCCGACTTCAAGAAAGCTTTGCCTGTTGAGACTGTTTTACCCTGTAGCTTGGAGGACATTTATAAAGGTGCTAAAAAGAAGATGAGAATTTCCCGGAATGTCTATGATGCTTCTGGGTATGTTCTCTTTTCTTCCTATTAATTGCTTCTTCTTTTTTTTTTTTGTTAATGTAAACATGTTTAATGTGTTACTTATAAGAATTTTATGTGTACTTGAAAAATGCTTAGAAGGTTGTCAATTGGAAATCTTGCAAGACCATGCTACTGAAGTTTAGGAGTTTAACAGCTTATATGTTAGGTTAAAGATTCTCTTGATTGTTTTTGGTAAAAATAGTTTTGCTGACTTGACTATGATTGTTGCGCCTCACTGACCATTGATCTTTATGCTACCATAGATATTATGAAGTGTCAAGATTTTATTACTCTAGGATCTATGAATTGTTTATTTATGGATAGCTTCAAACCATTCTCATTCAGTTGGTATAATTTTTTTGTTGTTTGATTTAATTCTGTTAGCATCCGTGCAATGTACTTAGTTTTTGCTTGACTGAGATTTCTGTTGTGTTATCATTATATTTCTTGGATTCACCTTGTTTAGTGGTCTATTGCTACAAAACAATCATGATTGTATCTTATTCATTTTTTGCAAGTTATAGTCAATCTTTAATTTTGCTGATAAAAAAAACTGTTAGCATATCGGGCATTAATATAAAAAATTGTCTCACTCATTTTTTTAGCACGGATGGAGATCAAATTAAATTGTTTACGTGAATTAAGGGTTTCAATAGTGCAGTGCCAGGTTTCCTTGCAAAGATGTTCTCATTTGCTTGTCCTACTACTACATTTATATATATGTCTCATTGTTCATCTAAAACAAAACACTGGTCTTGGTTTTCTTTTCTACTTATAAAAAGAAACTTTTATTATAGCCAAACAAACCAACAGACTTAAAGAGCAAAACGAGGAGCAGCAAAATATTTGATATGTTGAATAATTTCATGAAAGTGCTAATATTTCATAATAGTGGATAAATATGTGAGGGAAATATCTTCTTGAGATATACCGAAGATGTAAAATGGAATCCACTTCCTTGGATAAAATTTAAATGGATCTTTGTTGATGGTAATAGATTATCTCTTGGCCTTAGGATATGATAGTAATCGAGTAAAGTTGAAGGAGAATGCAAGTGAGAGAGAAAATATTAATAAAAGAGGCTAGAATAATAAATATCTGCTATTCTGTTAATGTTTCTCTAATGAGTTTCAGTCCAAGCCCAAAAGGAGCTGCCTCGTTCCTAAACGATTTGTATTTGTGAGCTGTATAGGATACAGAAAATTAGGAAGAAGTTAAGCAACCACTCGAAAGTTTCAAAATAAGCCAAGAAGTAGCTTACTTTCTTTCATGAACCTTGCAATGAAGGCCACTTCTGTCTTGCTGCAAGTTTTCTTTTTCATTTGTTCTCTGACAAGTAACACTAGACTTGTGTACTGTTTGTGTTAGTAGTCAATGAATATTTTGAGAACATTTTTCCAGGTGTATTGCAGTCTGAAATCTAGATGCTGCTGATGTTAACGTCAGGAAAGTTTACCAGATTGAATTTAATCTTACTATTGATTTATTCTTTGGCATTTAAACTAAAGAATTATATATAAGCTAGAAGATGTTTGCCATATGGACCAGGATGGGATTTTTCCACCTGTATTTGGAAGAGGCAACATTGATTAAACACTGAAAGTTACTTGTTCCTGTAGGAGGTGACTAGGAAGCGCAGAATTTGTCATGTTGAAGTGTTTTCCAATTTTTAGGATTTTGGTTTTTCTTGTTTTCCTTCTTGGTAGAATGCATGTAGGATTTTCTTCCACAAGCAAACTTGCTATTGTTTAGTGTAAATAAAATGAGTTTTTTATAACTGTTTGTGTTCTTTTTATTATGATTTCAGCTATGATTATAGTTGTTGATTAAACATCTTTCTTTTCTCGGTGGAAAAGTAGCAAAATGCTTGATTGTTGTGAGTTTGATTTTTAGGTGAAAATCAATGGGATTAAAAACTTCCTTCCATTTCTGCTTCTCTTGAAGCTCAAGTTTTCATCGTACATTTGTTTATGCAATTTCTTACATTTTATTAGGCCAGGAGTGTCTGTTTTCCTGGTTTATGCTGTTAAATATTAAAGATACTCTTATAGGTGATTTTAAAGATTTTCAAATTCATGTTTAAAACTTCAGAGTAGTTTTTTACCAAAGGTACTCTCGCTTTCTTAGTTCAAAATATGCAGAGTAATGGATGGCTTTTGATATTAACGTTATGATAATTTTTTTCTCATGCAATCCACTTATTTTGTTTATGTTGCATTAATTCTATGTTTATTTATGGTTTTCTTCTGTTCATTGACCTTGAGCTTGATATTTGAGCACCTTTTTTGGCAGTAAGCTAAGGACTATTGAGGAGATATTGACCATTGAGATCAGACCTGGTTGGAAGAAGGGAACAAAGATAACATTCGAGGAGAAGGGTAACCAGGAACCTGGTCTTATTCCAGCAGATCTTATTTTTGTGTTAGATGAGAAGCCACATGATCTTTACAAAAGGGATGGTAATGACTTGGTAGTAAACCAGGAGATAACACTGCTGGAGGCCCTCACAGGTAAGACCCTTGACCTGACTACCCTGGATGGAAGGAATATTATGATCCCTCTGACAGATATTATCAAACCGGGTGCTGAAGTAGTTGTCCCAAATGAAGGAATGCCAATTTCTAAAGAACCTGGGAAAAAGGGTAATTTGAGAATCAAGATCAGTGTCAAGTATCCTTCAATGCTCACATCAGTACAGAAATCTGAGCTCAGAAGGGTTCTTGGAGGAGTTTCATAGTTATAGTCATTTCAAAATGGACCACTAAATTAGCATGGGAGATATCTTGATCTTAGATGTAAATAATATGTATGCTGTCATAGAATGTGAATGCTAGGCAGGTTTTGGTGGTGGTATGGTATAGCTAAGAGCTGAGTTTCAGTCTAACTGGAAGGAATAGGTAGGTAAATTCTACCTAAGCTTCTGTCATTTTTTTCCTTACAATAATTTACCTGTGATTTGGATGCTGGTATACTATACATTTAGGAAAGATTGTTCTTTGGATTTTGAACTGATAGTGGAGTGACCTGGTGAATTTTTTACCATGAGAAACATCATATTTCATTTTTTGGTTTTTTTTTTTTTTTTTTTCCTGAAAGATTCTACGCAAGTGTTAGTTCTCTTAATTTGTGTTAAAACATTTAAATTGAGTTGCCAAGTTTTTTTTTTTTTGTAAGAAATCATGTTCCTGTCCTAAATTGTTTCATTCAGAAGATCATCTTCACTATTCGTGCCCTGAATAAAAGGCAACAACTTTCAGTGGTTGTCTAATGCTCAGATGCAAAAAAATAGGTTAGTACAAACTCTTCTCTGTGGTAGTGGCTAGAAAATTATGGGATTTCTGGATTCTGTCTTCAGTTCTTGGAGGCCCAAATCATTTGGGAAAGTGATACTAGGTGTAAATTACTGTATCATATTGCCATGAGAATTACCCAAAAAGAAAAGAAATCATTGGAGAGTTTGTCAATTACCCAAGTTTGGTTAGTAATAATAGTAACATTTTAGGTGGGAGTATCGGTTAAGGGAAGGAGGGTTTTTGGAGGATGGTAGCTAATCTATCAGTCATATTGAAGACATTATCATTATTTTTTTTACTGCATAAATCATGGTGAATGAGCTGTTTGTTTTGTATGATGAAAGTTAGGTGGCTCTTCCTTTTCGCATTTCTTCGAATCCTCATCGTTTGGTCCAGCCGAAAGTAAATGAAGGGCTAACTTATTTTTGTTTTAAATGCTTATTTTCAAAGTATTTTTTAATGGTTCATATGCAACCAAATTATTGGATTTTCTGGTTCATTTTTGGATGCAAAAATGTACGAACGATTCACAGCATCAATAAAAGAAGATTACTAAAGCACATGCTGTCGATACAAAAAAATTTATAATTGATATTTGGTTGGGCCAGTAAAGCAAATTGGGTCAACTTCTTCAAACTTTGCCTCCCATTCAGATTTGATTTGAAAACGTCATGTAACTTATAAAATAATACTACCCAATAATTATACTTCAACTAATAAATAAACACTTAACAAAAGCTATGAATGAGCTTATAATGGTCCATTGAATGCCCACTTTCTGCTTGTTTTTTTTCTTTCTGAAAGTGAGTTGTGGAGTGGTTCAAATTTGGCTTATGATTAACGACAGAAGGGCAAGCTTGAAAGTTAAAATATATAAATAATAACACCTGAAAATAACACAAATTGCAAGATTCTTTGGGTTGTGAAACAACAGAGAAAGGGGATTTGCACATGCACACTACCACTACAAGATGTCTTTACAAAAGCTTCTTTCTTTTGTCTTTGAGTTTTGATTGATTCCATTCTTTCTTTTATTATATATCTTATCATGTCATTTTAGTTGCAGAGAACAGATGACAATTGGCGAATGAGAGTTTGATTCTGGTTTAGAAAAGTGAGTGCTTTTCGGAAAGCAATGAAGATACCTATGAAATTTTTTGTCATACATATAAAAAGTGAAAAGATATGTATCTTCTCTTTATGTAAATCACTCGAAGTTTAGCGAAATTCTAAGTTGATACCCCTAATTATATTTATTTTAGATTCTCATCCTTAAAGTAACATCGTTAGTAATTGTTGGAGGTAGTTGGAAATGATGAGTGAGATCGGTAAGTGAAGGTATGAGTTTTGTAAAGGAGGTTGTAGGGAGTCCAATGGTGGTCTTGGAAGTGATTTTAGACTTCAGAATCGACTGGGAAAAGCCAAAAACCCTGGCTTGGACGTTGTTAACGTGAGTCGTTTTTTGCTAACATGAGTCCACCTTCTGCCAAAGAGAGCATCAGCGTACTTTAGTGTGCTATCTGTCAAAATAAAGGAAACAACATTACTTTAAGGGTGGAAATTTGAAACAAATATAACTAGGGGTACCAATTGGATTTCACTAAATTTCGGGTGGGAATATGTTGTTTTCTAATGTAGAGATTATGAAATCGACTTTGCTTTTTCTCTTTTTTGTGTTTCTTTTATTGATTGCTTACTCATCTCACAAATCAATATTTTCATTTCATATGGGTGAGAATACAGAATATGAATATCCTTGTGGGTAAGAAGTATATATTTTGTTTTGAGAAGATTACAAAAACAAATTATATCATTGAAAAATAAAATAAAAACTTTATATTATAAGCAAAACATGTGGAGATGTTGGATAGCATTAAATTTGAGTTAATAGAAGTGGACCATGTGCAGTCGGTGGTGGTGTGCTGCCGACTCTGAACAATTTCCAGCCTTAGAAATTCTCTTCATCATCCCAATAAAACAAACCCTTTTGACAGGACAGATTACAGATTACAGATTACAGATAACATGTATCTCAATTATTGTTCAGTTTATTTTTCTAGTTATCCATTTTTGTATATATAGCTTTAATTCCTACACTTGGGTTTGCCATGTGAAGTGTATTATCAAATATTTTTCTGCTTCTTTGATGAATAAAGCTATTAATAAAGATTAGTTCCAACCTAATCTCATAATTTTTTTCTCATAATCTTGCGTGACAGTTCGTAATTGGACAAATAAGACACAGAGCGAGCAAATAAGATTTATTTGCGAACAAACAAATTACTAATTATCACGTCAGAATTGTGAGAGGAAGTTTGTGAGAATGAGTTATAAGTGTAGTATTGCTGTAAAATTATAAATGGTGTATAATGGAGGGGAAGATTAACTAGGGAGTTGTGTGAGCCACGCGAAAGGATTTTTTGGGAATTGATTTGTTACCATAACTTTAGATAAAATTTTGAGTAAACGACATATTCCCATCCAAGGTTTGACAAAACCCAAGTTGGTACCCCAAGTTCCATTTATTCCAGATTCTCACCCTTAAAGTAACAGAAAATTGTTAGATATAATGGCTCAAGGATAAATTGGTCAGGTGCACATTAGCAGATTGCCGCCCTTAACAAACCGACGCACGTTAGCCAACATCATCGCCAACGTTTTTTGCCCTTTTTCGACGATTCTTCCACCCAAAATTACCCTTATCACCACCATTCGAACCCTTATCTTCCTCTCTACAAAACCTTACCCTTCACAACCTCTCATCACTCGCCGATTGCCAGCCACGACAGCCGCCACATGCGATTGGTTTTCGTCGGTCTCCACCAGTGAATGACCACTAAACAGTTGCTGGGGACATAGGGGTTTTGTAGATTTGGAGACGCTGGTTGCATTGGTGATGTCCAATTGGATTTTCGTCGTCAGAATCCAACGAAGAACGACAAAAACCTAAGCTTGACGGCGCCGGCGATGGGAGGGCCCAATGAATTGGGAACTAGAGGGGTTTTGGACATTAGACGATGGGGAAGGTGATGGAGGTGACCAGGGGGTTCGTCGTCATCAAAAACAGCCAAGATCCGGTGAAAACCAAGACCGTGTGCAGTCACTGAGGGTGTAATTAAAGTAATTTTAAAATAAGATGGTTAATTTTATAATTTTAGTAATTTAGGGGTTAAAACATAATTTATTAATTTAGAGTTAAGGGTATTATGGTAATTACACTCTCATTATCCTAAAAATTGTTAACAGTATTATTTTAAGGGTGAAAATCTAGAATAAATAGAACTTGGGTCGCCAACTTGGATTTCGTCTTGGGTGGGAATATCTCGTTTACTCTAAAAAAATTATTGGGAAAATGAGTTGGTCCACGTATCTCATAGAGCTGGCTTTGCTCAAAACTGTTCCCCTATTTTGGGCATTTTAACAGGTAAAATCTTTCTTAACCACACAAATATACCAAGAGTTTTATTACTCTTATAAATATTATAAATAAGAAGTTATCTTAAAACATGCACTAATAAAAAATTTGATTATGGCGAAACACACTTTGTTTTAAAAAATAAAAATACATTTTTAAATATATTAGTTCTTAAGATAATTTATAATTTATAAATAAATTAAGGGTTCAAATTTTTTTAAAATCTTAAAATATCAAGTACATGGAGATGAAGGATATAGGTCCAAATATAAAACAGAAAAAAGACAAAAAAACATTTAGCCATCTATTTTTCTTCGGATTCATTAAAATCTTAGTAATTGACTTTTTCCCACCCAAATATGGTATAAGGACACTTTCTCATTTATATATTTTTAAAATACTATTTTATTATCCAAACGTTATATTCTATTAACAATTTTCGTTAAATATAATGATTTTAATTGTGAAGATGAAATTATCCTCTAATCGAGCTCACCCCACCATTTTCACCCAAATAATGCTAACTGTGTAGCCCCTTGCTAACATGCGCCTGCTTCTATAAACATTTTAATTGATCATTCTATTCTTACTTATAATGTACTAAGAAAATGAAAGTGAAAAAAAACCTTAGAAAGGCAAAAAAGGGAGGAAACTGCGGAAGTAACAGATGGAGAAATAGAAATGATTTTTAAAACAAGCGAAACTAAACAGGAACAAGAGGTATCTACGGAAGAAGATCCTTCTTCTTCCCTTGTTTTTGGAAGAAAATGAGGATCTGAACACAATTGAGGAAATAGAAGAGAGCCGAGTGAATGGATCTTGATCATCTCATATTTCTTTATAGTAAAATTTATTAACATAATTATATTTTGAGCCAGTAAAAAGATATTTTAAAAGTTAATGAATGAAAAGGTATCATTACACTGTTAAAAAAAAAGAAAAAAAAAAGTCGTTTAATCAATCTGAAAGTGTCATCTACATGGGTCCAAATAAAAAACAAAAATAATTGATAGAAACAATAGCTTTACAGCACAGAAAAGATGACAATAATAAGTCATTAGGCCCACATTAACATTAACATTAAATTTGACAAGGAAAGTGACAATCCTTCGTGTACATTAAAAGTGATATACGTTATAGATTTTCCCAAAAATAATGATAGAGAAATCCAAGGGTGGGTGTTACGGCATGGTACGGAATTGTACCTTAATTTGAAGAAAAGAAACAAGGACAAATCTCATTTGGATTTACTTTTAATTAGCTAATGGGACACATGCAACATCAATTAGTAATATACCATGCCTCCTTGTTCTTGGTTTTGTTGAAAGTCATCAACAGGAATTAAATGACATTGTTAACGAAGATTAAAACCTCTAATATTATAAATAATCAATATTTTTTAGTTTACCTAAACTTTTCCAGGCATTGAGTTAGGTTAGTGCCAAGAAAAAAAAAGGGTTAAAAAAAGGGGAAGATAAAGAGATAGGTTAGGGGGCACACCAATCAATGGGAGAGTAGGTCATCTAAGGTGTTACTTTTCTTATATAAGGGTAAAAGTTGGAAAGTGGTTTTTTTTTAATTCTTTCAACAGTAGTTTAGACTTTAGAATGGCAATGCACATAAACGTGTCCAATTATTTCTTTGAGATTTTTATTTGATATTTCAACATCCTTTCCTTCTTCTTCTTCACTTGAAATATATTACTCAATTGGATTTTCGCCATCTCCAGACGGAAATAATCAAAGAGAAGGCGACTTAAATTTCTTAAAAATTCAATCATTAATTTAATTTATCATTCAAATGTTAAAAGCACAAACAGTCAAAACCCCACCTGATAATTTGGCCGTTGCCTGCTTTAACAACAACTCAACATAAAATTGGATTGAAGGGCAAACATTTTATATTAAATTATAGAGAGGATTTGTTCGATTCGATGTGGGGGAGAACGACTTACACATACCCAAGATTCATCGTAACGACAAGTTGGTACCCAAAAGGTTTTGAAATGACAAATAGGTACTTTCCGTCATGTTCTGTTAGTGATTTCTGTTTATTACTGTTTATTAATAGTGAAAAGACTAAAATACCCTTAAAAGTTTGAATTTTAGTTTTTTATAAATTTAAAAATTTCAAAAAACCCCCTAAGTTTACAAATTTCACTAAATACCCCAATATATAAAAGTTTTATAAAATAACAAAAACACCCCCCACCCGCAAGTGCCAGATTCCGGCCACCACCGCCGGAATCTGGCCGGAAAGTTGCGTTACGACACAGACCCGTCGGATCTGTGTCGTAACGCGCGATCTAGCCTTTTCGGCCAGATCCGTGGCTGATCTGGCCGGAAAAGGCCAATCTACGGCTAGATCTGGCCGTCGACGCTGCAAAACTCCATATGCAGCGTCGAAGGCCAGATCTGGCAGTAGATCTGGCCTTTCCGCAGATCAGCCACAGATCTGGCCGGAAGCCAGATCTGGCTGCTGCTGCTCGACGGCCAGATCTTGCCTTTTCCGGCCAGATCCGTGGCGGATCTGACCGGAAAAGGCCAGATCGGCATTTACGACACAATCCACGGATCTGTGTTAATGCAGTTTTCCGGCCAAATTCCGCATGGTGGCCGGAATCTGGCATTGGGGTGGTGGGGGGTTTTTTTGTCATTTAACAAACTTTTTATATGGGGGGTGTTTATTAAATTACAAACCTAGGGGGTTTTTTAGAAATTTTTAAATTTATAAAAACAAAAATTGAAACTTTGAAGGGTATTTTAGTCTTTTCACTATTAATAAACAAAAATCATTAACAGAATATAACGGAAGGTACCTATTTGTCGTTTCAAAACCTTTTAGGTACCAACTTATCGTTACGGTAAACTTTGGGTATGCACAAGTCGTTCGGCCTTTGATGTGGTGGCGAAACTACAAAACACTATAGGTGTCAAACGCGACCTTAACAAATGTTTGAAATGATCGGTGGTTCGATAGAGACTTTTTAGTGTATTACTCAAGATCTTAAGTTCGAGTCTCTCCCCATGTGCTAATAAGATAGTTACTGAAGTTTTTAAATTCCGGACTGATAATTATAGGATTATGAGGGATTAATTGAGGTACGCGTAAGCTAGTCTAAACACATTTGGTCATCAAAAAAATAATAGAGATAACCACTGAAGTTCTTACCTGATCGATATTTCTAAGATTCGAAAGATTAGTTAATAGAAATAATCATTAAAACTCTTATCTGACCAATAATTCTAGGATACCAAAATATTGATCCAGATGTGTATACTCTGAGTCGGATACCTCCGTCATCAAAAAGAAAAAAAAAAAAAACAAAATATCACTGACTCATAAAGACTTGTTGGGACACTCATGTTGAATTTCAACTCATTCAAAGCTTACTTTTTCTTGCTTTTTTTGTTTTATTATTTAAAAGACAAAGACAAAGTCTTTCTTACCATATTTTTTATCTTCTCTGGATTAGTTCATCTACGTAAAAGCAGGTGAGAATTTGGTTGCATCACCAACCTACACAATGAATTTCCATTCATACTTTGATTGTAATTCCTTTGTGAAAGTACTAATAAAAACATATTTGTGATATTTAAGAAGGGAAGTAAACGTTTCTTGTTTTAACCAAAAAAACAAATAAATAAATGAAACGTTTATATAATTTCAGTTACAGCCTTCAAGAAAAGAAACTTTAGTGCCCAAAAAATTAATAGTGGGTGCATGTGGGATTTATTATTATTGGCTTGTTTGGTGTTCTCATCTTTCAATTTCAAGAAAAATAGTATATTATGTCAAATTACCATTTACTACATGGAAAAAATAAGTATATCAAAATGACCCAAGGAACAATCCTTCAAGCGGAGGATACCAAGACAATGTGAGTATGTGACAATCATACACAAAGGACTAGTTTATATTACACAGGGACTACGTTTGAAATTTAATTTTTAGGAACGTAGTTTTTGGATATTTAGTCAGAAGAAAAAGATTGTGGACTGTTACTACTGTCTCATACAGTCATACTGCCACTACTCTTAGCGGTTGTTCTTCTGGTTGGCTCTCACGAATTTGGTGTTGGCTGGGTCGTTCTCATTTTGGTTTTAGAAGCCTAATCTATTCTCAAAATAAAAACTTCGTAACTGGGTAAAGCTTGAATTCTTCTCATTTTTTAAGTTTTGAGTGGTGTTGATGGCTCTTTGATGGTGGTTGGTTAATGTGTTTTGATCTTTGGTGGGTTTGTAGTGAGAAGTTGAGATTTTGAGCTTGTGTGGGAGAGAAGATGGAGGAAAAGGGTGAAGTTTTGGACGCAGTGTTGAAGGAAACTGTGGATTTGGTAATAGATCTGAATATACTTTGAAGCTCTTTCTTTTTATTTTTTGTTATGTGATATATGTTTTTGTTTTCTGTTGGTATTTTTGGTGTTAAAGTGTTGAGCTTTTTTGGTTGAGTGCAGGAAAACATAGCCATTGAGGAAGTTTTTGAGAATCTGAGATGTAGCAGAGAAGGTCTCAGCAGCGAGGCTGCTGAGGAGAGACTGACCATTTTTGGTCACAACAGGCTTGAAGAGAAAAAGGTAATTTTTTTTCTTCATGTTGCTGTTACAAACCATTATCTTTTCTCATTATGTTTATGTCTCGTTTGGTGTTTATTAGGACAGCAAATTCTTGAAGTTCTTGGGGTTCATGTGGAATCCTCTCTCGTGGGTTATGGAAGCTGCTGCTATTATGGCTATTGCTCTTGCAAATGGAGGAGTAAGTGATTGTTAATGTTTGCTGAGCTATTGTGTGTGTGTGTGTGTGTGTTTTTTTTTTTTTTTCCTGAATAGTTGTGTCTTCTTCGACTTTCAGTGAATTGTATCCTTTTATTCTACTTTTGCAGGGAAAGCCTCCAGATTGGCAAGACTTCGTTGGTATCATCACACTTCTTGTAATTAACTCGACCATCAGTTTTATAGAGGAAAACAACGCTGGTAATGCTGCAGCTGCTCTGATGGCTCGTCTTGCTCCAAAAGCGAAGGTACCAGGTTCCAGCAACGATGAACACGTCAATGATCTTTATGCTTAAGTGTTTAAATCTTGATAAGTGGCCCTGTGTATGAATGAATATTGGAGATACATGTTTGGCTAACTATTTTTGTATGATTCTTGAATTTAATTTGTTAAAAAAAGGTTCTTCGAGATGGAAGGTGGAATGAGCAAGATGCTGCCGTTTTAGTTCCTGGTGACATAATTAGTATCAAACTAGGAGATATTATTCCAGCTGATGCTCGTCTTCTTGAGGGCGATCCCTTAAAAATTGATCAGGTATGTTGTCGGTAATTATTGTTTTACAGACTATAATTATGCTGAATTGGTCTATTTTTGTTGTTTAATCTTTTATTTTTTATTTTTTTGGACTGGCAGTCTGCGCTTACTGGCGAGTCTCTTCCTGTAACGAAAGGCCCCGGGGATGGTATATACTCAGGTTCTACTTGCAAGCAGGGAGAGATTGAAGCAGTGGTCATCGCCACTGGTGTCCATACCTTCTTTGGGAAGGCTGCTCACCTTGTTGATAGCACTAACCAAGTTGGCCACTTCCAGAAGGCAGGGAGATGAATATAAAGTATCTTTATTACTAACTTACTTTGCATTTCTTTTTAATGATTCTGATTCTGTGTGTCACATCTCATGATAAGTAGGTCTTGACTGCAATAGGGAATTTCTGCATTTGCTCAATTGCTGTGGGAATGATAATAGAGATTATTGTTATGTACCCAATCCAAGACCGGCAATATCGTCCTGGAATTGACAATCTTCTTGTGCTTCTCATTGGTGGAATTCCAATTGCTATGCCAACAGTTCTGTCTGTCACAATGGCTATTGGTTCTCATAGGTTATCTCAGCAGGTTAGCTAGGTTCCTAGAGATGTTTTAATTGATTGTGTTTCATGTGGCTTTTGATTTAGATGGAATGTGTTAATGATATTTGCAGGGAGCTATCACAAAGAGAATGACTGCAATTGAAGAGATGGCAGGCATGGATGTGCTTTGCAGTGACAAGACTGGAACATTGACGCTGAATAAACTAACTGTTGACAAGAATCTTATTGAGGTTGGTGGCATTTGTGTTGTTGGGCATTTTCTTCTCATGCTTGGGGATTATAATTTCTTATTGCATGTCTGAATTTCCATTTTCAGGTTTTTGCTAAAGGAGTAGATGCAGATACAGTTGTTCTAATGGCAGCGCGGGCCTCTAGGACTGAGAACCAAGATGCAATAGATACTGCTATAGTTGGGATGCTGGCTGATCCAAAAGAGGTAACGGGTTGGCATCCTGACCTTGTATCTTCTTATTGAAAGCAACTTAGTTATTCAAATGTCAACTGAAGATGGTATTCTGTTTCTTTTTTTGCTACAAAAGGCTCGTGCTGGCATTCAGGAGATACACTTCCTTCCTTTTAACCCAACTGATAAGCGCACAGCTTTAACTTACCTTGACCGTGAAGGTAGAATGCATAGAGTTAGCAAAGGGGCACCAGAGCAGGTAACTTGTCCTCACATCTTATCTGTATGGTTGTCCCTGTTTTTTTTTTTTTTTCCCCAAAATTTTCTTCCTAATTCCTGGCCGTGATTTTATTTTCAAGATTCTACATCTTGCTCACAACAAGTCAGACATTGAGCGAAGAGTTCACGCTGTTATTGATAAGTTTGCAGAGCGAGGCCTGCGATCTCTTGCCGTGGCCTACCAGGTGATTGGAATTTTTCTTTCATTTATAATCCTGTTTAACATTTTATGTTTTGTTTACTCTATTTTATTTTCATGTTACTGTTTTTAATTTTTAATTTCCTTCATGGATGTAGGAAGTTCCGGATGGAAGAAAAGAAAGTCCTGGAGGCCCATGGCAATTTATTGGTCTGATGCCTCTCTTTGATCCACCTAGGCATGATAGTGCAGAGACCATAAGGAGGGCTTTGAATCTTGGAGTAAATGTTAAAATGATTACAGGTGGTTTCTATTTTGCAGTTTAAGTTATTTTTTTACTTGGGGAATGATATTGTTGAATGACTACTATGTTACTGCCTGGTGAAAGCATAATTAAGTAATAAGATATTGCATGTTTTGGAAATTTTACTGAAATTTAAGCTCTATACATATCATTTACCTTGTTTTAAAAATGAATGGAATTCTTTATGCTCATCATACTTATGTTGCTTTTACGGAATGATGAATCTATTCTTTGAAGTATTAGCATAATTGTGCTAATACTTCACGAAAAAGTCATTAGTACTTGGTATAATCATTAGATTTGGAATGACTATTTGATTGTCATTTTTCTTCTTGGAGTTTAGTTTTGTGCAAATTCATTTTAAGAAATTAGGTAGATTTATGGTACCTAAGGGCTGTGATTTGTCCTAACATCTTTGGTAGTTGCATCCATAATATTGAATCATATTCTCAAATTTTGCCTAATATGATGAATATTATCTTTGTGGACTATGCTTGTTTTGCTTAAATCTGTGAGTATCTTCAGGAGATCAACTGGCAATTGGGAAGGAAACTGGACGACGTTTGGGAATGGGAACAAACATGTATCCTTCATCTGCTTTGCTAGGACAGGACAAAGATGAGTCTATTGCCGCTTTACCAATTGATGAATTGATAGAAAAAGCTGATGGCTTTGCTGGTGTTTTCCCTGGTATTTATTTATTTGTTTTTTCAAAAAGATAAAGTTTTTATTTTTCTCTATTTGTTTTCATGCTCTTTGTTTACCTTTGATGTATGCTTGATGTTAAATTTATACTTGTTTCTGCCTATAGCCTAGTTTTTATTTGTCCTTGGTTACATTATTGAGTTAAATATGTTTATTGGTTCAGAACACAAATATGAGATAGTAAAGCGTTTGCAAGCTAGGAAACATATTTGTGGTATGACTGGTGATGGAGTCAATGATGCTCCTGCTCTTAAGAAGGCTGACATTGGCATAGCTGTTGCGGATGCTACTGATGCAGCTCGTAGTGCTTCTGATATTGTCCTTACTGAACCTGGCCTTAGTGTCATCATCAGTGCTGTTTTGACCAGTCGAGCTATCTTCCAGCGTATGAAAAATTACACAGTTAAGTTTTTTCTGAATGTAGTGTATGTCCTTACTTTTAACTCAAAGTTTTTATGTGAAACACACTGTTTTACTCTTGATCACTAGCTAGTTGCAGTGATATCATGTATGTCCTACATACGTTATGAGCCTAGAATGGTGTTAATTAGCACATACTTTCTACCAGTTTACTTATATTTGTCTATTCCCTTTCTCAGATATATGCAGTTTCCATTACAATCCGTATTGTGGTAAGATGTTCTTCTTTTCAGAGGGTTGTTACATCATATGGATTCATTTTCCCACTCTGGTGCTTTAGTCAATAAGATTAATTTTGGTTATTTGTTATGGTGATAGCTTGGCTTCATGCTTCTGGCACTCATATGGAAGTTTGACTTTCCTCCATTTATGGTGCTTATTATTGCTATCCTCAATGATGGTTCGTTTTCGTCTCACCTCAAATTTCAAATTGAATGTGTAAAATATTTAAAAAATTTACAAATCATGAAATAAGGTATGCTCAGTTGCTATACTTGTGATATTAGTTGATCACCTTGGGAGATCCTTTATGCCTTCCAATTGGTTAACGGTTTGTAATTCATTTTTCTTTTTCTGCTAGTCGATTATCTTGCTCTATGCTTTATTCTGTTAAACTTCCCATGACTTCACCTACCCACCTATTTAAACAATGCACTTTCAGGTACGATTATGACGATATCAAAGGATAGGGTGAAACCATCACCTCTGCCGGACAGCTGGAAGCTAGCTGAGATTTTTACAACTGGCGTTGTTCTTGGTAGTTACTTGGCAGTTATGACTGTTATTTTCTTTTGGGCAGCATACAAAACTGACTTCTTTCCGGTAAGATGATATTCCTTCTCCAAAGATGTAGTTTGTTTTAATCTTGGATGATACAGCCAGTTGCTTATTTACCATTTGAAAGCATTGTCCATCCCATTGTATGAATTTCCATCTTGTTGAAGTAAACTTCCCATCTTGGTGCCAATTGAAAGATGGGTGCCTTCATGGAGAAACCTTGTGGACATCTGATGGAACTTTCAAATGATTTACTTTCTCTATCATTTGGCAGCGAACATTTGGGGTGTCAACTCTTGAGAAAACGGCTACTAATGATTTCCGAAAGCTTGCCTCAGCTGTGTATCTGCAAGTGAGCATCATCAGTCAGGCCCTTATATTTGTAACACGATCCCGAAGTTGGTCTTTTGTTGAGCGACCTGGTTTATTGCTTGTAGTAGCTTTTGTGATTGCTCAGCTGGTGAGCCAATTTCTCTTTTCCATTTAATTGCAAATTTGAACCAATAGGTTTGGGAGAATAAGAAACACTTATAATTATATTTCGTTATGAGCAGATTGCTACTCTGATTGCCGTCTATGCAAATTGGAGCTTTGCTGCAATTGAAGGGATTGGATGGGGTTGGGCTGGTGTGATCTGGCTTTATAATATCATCTTCTACATCCCACTTGATCCAATTAAATTCATGATTCGCTATGCTCTGAGCGGGAGGGCTTGGGATCTTGTCATTGAGCAGAGGGTATGAATTTCAATGATTTGCTGAGACTTCTTTGCCTAGCTTGGATTTAACGTCTTATTGTATTTTGATTGATTTCTTTTTGATGTAGATCGCCTTTACAAGGCAAAAGGATTTTGGTAAGGAACAACGAGAGCTTCAATGGGCACATGCACAAAGAACATTGCATGGGTTGCAAGCACCTGATACCAAAATGTTCACTGAGCGAACCCATTTCAATGAACTCAATCAGATGGCCGAAGAAGCCAAAAGGAGAGCTGAAATTGCCAGGTGAGCTGCACTCTTGTAGATTGTTTTCTTTTGAGTCATGCCATGGGAACCCGCTACTGGTTGCCTATATAGTTTTCTTTATAGATGGATATTACTTGAAGAAGATGGATCTTTAAAATATTGATGCATTCCTTTTTGGTATAATGACAAGCTCTGGTTTTCTTTCAAGACCTCTGATTGTTTTGGTTTCTATAAGACTAATTCTTTTCTATCCTCTTGAAAAAAATTAAATTTGTTCTCTTTTGGTGGCTTCTTTCAGATTGAGGGAACTTCATACACTGAAAGGTCATGTAGAATCAGTGGTGAGGTTGAAGGGACTTGACATAGACACTATTCAGCAAGCTTACACAGTCTAAAAGAGATCATCTATTGATCTACTCATTTGTTAAGAGACGTTTAATGGTGCTGAGATTAAAGACATGCAATCCGCATGTTGTGAGTTATTCGTCAAACAGTGTTAGTTTCTGCTTCTATAGTTTCCATTTGAGCACTTTAGCGTGCCGCGGTAAGCTTTTTTTTGTTTGTTTTCCCCTCTGCTCTTTAAAATTACTCATCAGAACGTTGTGGCATTTAATGTTTATATTAGTAAAAGATTTAAGGTCAGTTCCCTTATTCCGCTGTACTATGGAAAAACTTTCTGTTTTTAGATAATTACTTCTGTTGTTGATAGTGGGCAATAAGAGCTCAGAAACTTGAAATATATTGGATTCCGCACTTCTTGCTTCTTGCTGTATGTTTGATCCATGGTTTATTTCTAGTAGAGCATGTCAAATGTTTCCAATGTTCGGCGTGTAATCTCATGATGAATAGTTTTTCCATTAAAGCAACCCACCAATGTTTTAACATTTTTAGAATTGGTCTGTTGTTAACTACTTCCAAAATTTGAAATATAAATATAACTTTTACAGAGTCGGATATAAATATAAACCCAGTCAGCATGATCACAGTGGACATATCATCTTTGAGCGTCAGTAATTTGACTGGTTACCCACCCAGAAGTTAAAACAGTTCAGGCTTGCTGAGATTCTACGTATATTGACAATTGAGAACATTATCCGTACGACTTCACTGGGAAAGCATTTAGCGATTATATAAATGCTTAAATGGTTTCATGGTCAATAAATCAATGTTGAAAAGCAGTTTACTATTAAAGCCCATAAAGAGCGTTGACTAAAAGTCTGAAGAAAAATATGCAAAAATTTCGCAGAAATTCTTCAGGGTTCTGACTTGGAGCCGGCAAAGTTGAAAAAAATATTCGTCTTTTTATTCGAGGAAATGATTATTAAGTGGAACCAGGAGTCACTAATCAGCTTCTTATGTTTCCTAAAAACTGAAAATGTAAATGTATCATACATAAGTTGCTAAGAAACCTCCATAGGCTAAGGCTGTGTGAACTCCTGCCACTATCATCTGACATCTCCATGAATGCTATCTCCTATGAACATAAACATCAAACTAAAGTTTTATCTGATTGCTTTTTCTCTCCATTGGCTTTAATGGTGTCGGAGCCAGTCTCTTTGTACTTGTACCAACTGGAGCATACTAAAAAATAGCCAAAATTCAAAATCCCGAAAGCAGCAATCACGTAATAGTAATAATCTAATCTTCCCTTGTTAAGATCTTCAGCTAACCAATCTCCAGTTGCAGCTTTTTCTGTTGTTTTGTGAACTACACCAATTAATAGACTACTCAAATAACTTGAACCTGCGATACCACAGTAGAAGAGAGACCCCGCAATGCTTCTCATGTTCTCTGGGAATTGCTTGTAATAGAATTCCACCTGTCCAACGGCCGCGAACGCTTCTGCAAGTCCAGCTAGTGCAAGCTGAGGAACCAGAAACATAGCTGACATCGATGAAATGGCACCTCTTCTCGGTTGAATCCCGAGAGTTGGCTTGGTCAGAGCTACAGTCCTCCGGTGCTCTTCAACAATGGCTGATATTATCATGGTTATCACAGATAGAGCTATGCCAATGCCCATTCTTTGAAGCAGTGTGATGCCTTCTTCTTTTCCGGTGAGTCTCCGGAGACATGGGACTACAATTCTGTCATAAATAGGTAGCCAAAGAGTCAGGGACAGCATGAAGAAGACGACGTAAGTTGCTGCTGGAATCTTAAAGTTGGTGTTTCCAAGACGTCTATCACTTTGCTGGGCTTGGAAAACTACATAAGTTTGTTGTTGAACAATGGCAACATGGTACACAAGAGCTGCAGCCCATATTGGAAGCACTCTGAAAATGCATTTCACTTCTTCCACTTGCTGCATACAGCACAGTTTCCAAGGATTCGCCGGCGAACCGTCGGGGTTTATTTTGTCTTCAGGGGTTACTATTGCTGCTTTGTCTAGAAATCTGATAACACAAAATTAGTTGTTAATTTGATTAGTTCCCGTGATAAGATTTCGAATGAGACTACCAAATGAGATGTTGGTTACCTGAATTGATGTGAATAAGGGAGCTTGGAGTTGATAGAAGTAGGAGGAATATAATTAAAAAGAGAGAGCCAAGGATGGTCTGGTTGTTTTAGTCGCCTTTTCTTGATTGCAACCGCTATAACCTGGGCTACACTAGTCATTGGACTACCGGTGGCTTTCACTTTGACATATATTTTTGAACCCATGAAGAAGAGAACGCATGCTATAAACATTAGAAGTGCTGGAATTGCTAAACCGATAGCCCAACTCACATTGGATTGCACATACACAATTAAGGTCAAGGATACCATCTGGGCAAAAGTGTAGGTGAAGAAGTACCAATTGAAGAAGCTATTGATACCTTTCTTTCCTGATTCTGTTTCAGGATTGAATTGATCCGCGCCAAATGCCAAGTTACATGGCCGGACACCACCGGCCCCTATTATCATTAGTCCAAACCCGCACAACAGAAATGCCATTTGCCCTACTGTTGGCCCTTCGCATGTCGCACTCTCTGCTGCACAGTGATGAGGATGCAATTTGTGGATTGCCGCGGTTAATTGAATTGTTTGCAGCCCCTTCACAAAAAAGAAAAAGAACAATAAGAGATGTAGGAATTAGATTCACATCATGTTGAACTGCATGCAGAAGAATTTTGATTCTTAGTAAAGGTGCAAATTACACACTGGTGTGTTGGGGAGATGATTACTATGTCAAATTTTACAATATTTTTATGGTTTAGTTGAATTATTGACCGGGTCTGTTTCGGAGTTTTGTCTGGCTCTGTCACTTCTGTGTTTTTCAAATAATATATATATATATATATATATCAGATCTAAGTTCAACGAAATTTCAAGATTCTGTCATGTTCATCACTTTGAGGGTCCTGACTATAAATAAATTCATTATTGAAACTCACTAAACAGCAAAAGAAGTACCAAGAAAGAAGTGATTGTAGCGAATCCCAACGTCTTATAGCGACCGAAGTAAGTATCACAAAGATAAGCTCCAAGCATAGTGCCAAAGTTTGTGGTGCCATTGAAGATATTGATAATTGTTGCAGCAGTTATGCTCTTCATGTTGAAGACAGAAGTTAGATAGATCAACAGATTGGCCAGTGTGCCAATAGCTCCCAGCTTCTCAAAAGTTTCATTACCTGCAATATCATGGAAATTTGTCACTCAAAATGAACAACCAAAAAAAAGAAAAAAGTAGGAAGCGAGTAAGCAAACAAGCATGCAACTCCCTTAAGTTCACCTATGATGAAAGGCATGGCTTTCCATCCTCTGTAGTTAATCTCAGGTTCTTTTTTACTAACTGCTTTCATATCCAGCTCCAGGGTTCCATTGATCTCAGTCTTTTCTATAGCTAACCCTCCATTCTCAGTTTTATCCATAACTACTTCTCTCTCATTCTTCTCAGACGTTCCATTCTCATAATTCTTACTCGCCATATCTCCCTCACTCTTCTCCATGTTTTCTCTCTCACTTCTTCTCCCTCATACGCACGTTAATATAACCACTGGCCCCTATAACAGTACATTTGGACCAAAAAAAAATCAACACGGTTTAGAATTAGCAGAAGAATTTCAGGTCATGCCTAACTACACATGTTCACATTCATGTTGCTTTCCTCCACCTATGAAACGCACATTAATCACTCACTGATCTCTTTTTGTCCAATTATTGGAAGGGGTTACTGTTCTTTGGTGGACCATCATTACCCACGTCATCCCTGACCTCAAGTCCACCGATTGCAAATGCTCCAGTGGGTGGTTGAAAATGAAATTGTTAATGACTTAAATAAGAAACAAATTTATCCATGTAAATCAAAGAAAACAAACGAAAAAGTTAAAATGAGATTCCCTTTCTCTCAGACTGGTGGCCTGCACTATCATTGATATATACATTACTCTATAGTCATATTGCGTTGTTTCAATCTGTTTGCCTGATCTTTAGTTCATATCTGGAAAGTCGTTTCAATTTGATTTCTTTCATGTAGCAGCATATCTACTAGTCAATCTGCATAAATTTTGGTTGTTCTTTTTTCAACATTTTTACACTCAACCACTTCTATGAAATTGACAAACCTAATGAAGTGTTTTTCCCCTCTTGAGCTTTCTCCATATATGGCTTTAGCTCTAAAGTTTGGAGATGGCACGTTTTCTTCTAACTCTAACAGCAGTTTACCAACTTAGTTAGAATAAAAGGATATATTCTGGAAGATCTAAGAATAAATGGTAATAAGTTGATCAAAAGGATTCTGAAAAATGTTTCCAATATTTCACTATTCAGAACCAAATAAAAAAAGAATGGTAGGTTTGGCAAAATTCATTGGTGACCCCCACCATTGGGTGAGTGGACTTGCCAGAAGACTCCTTACGTAAAAAAGTCATCGTGATTGGTACTGAACGGTGCTGACTAAACTGTCCGGTTGCTCTTGCTCTTAATCAAAACCAAAAATTTTTCCATTCTATTTATGATTTATTTCTAATAATTAATTACTACACATGACATAAGCGGGTAACGCGTCAAACATACAATAAATATACACCAAGCTAAAGGTGATACTCAATAAACAATTCAACTCAACTCTTATAAATATAAAGTAGGTGGAACGACTTATACCTATCCAAAGTTTGCTGTAAAGGTAAAATAGTACCCAAAATGTTTGAAAATGGCAAACAGTTACATTCCGTCATATTTTATTAAGAATTTTCAGCTGCTAAAATATAAAAATAGTGAAAAGACTGGAATACCCTTAACATCTTTTTCTTCTTCTCAATGTCACACATTAGCAACCTCTACCACCAGCGTTTTGGCTACTTGTCTGGCCATTTTCCACCCAAAACCTCCTCCATCCACCCTCTTGGCCCTCCCTCATTGAACCCATCTAATCCCAACACCGATGCACCCATTAATAGCGAAAATGCGGCCATCGTTATTCCTTGTGACTACCCATATTTGAGGTCAGATTCTGGTCGATATTCACACAAAAAATCCACCATTCCACCACCATTCGAATCCCCACCATTCCCTCTTCAAAACCCAACCTCCCATCGCTCCTCCCCACTTGCCGTTTGTTGTCTAGTACTCAGTGTTTGCCTGCCCTCCAACTGTTTGTGAAAATTTCCCAACCAACCTAGCAGATTGCCACTCCTTTGTTGATGATCTTGGGCTCTTTTGGAGTTTGTTGTTGAAAATATTGTTATTGAAGTGTTGTTTGCTTGTGTGGGTTGTGTTTTTCGATCACCGTCGCTCCTCAAGTTCCCATCTTCGACATTTTCCAGCACGCACACAACGTGCTCGACAGAAGGTTGCAGTCATCGATCTCCATTCCCAATGCGCGCCAATAAGGGCCAGTGCCATTGTTTATCACCAAACTTTGCAGAAAAATGCTAAATTCGGTAAAAAAAATCGTTTGATGATGCAAGAGGATCATGCAAAGGGGCTTGGTGAGAACGGATACCGAGAAAAAGATTTAAAATTTAAAAATTTTTGGTTGTAGATGAAATTATTATCCTGTCTTTTAGCACAAAAGTCCCTAACAGAATATGACATAAAGTATTTGTTTATCATTTCTAAAACTGTGGGGATTTCAATTTATCTTTATCCCAAACTTTGAGTAGGTGGAAGTTGTTCCGCCATATAGAGTACTTATACAAAAGATTTCCCAAATAAACACAATTCCAACTGAAAACTAAAAAATGGAATTTATTCCTTCTCCTCTCAAGAAGTTATTATTCACTCCCAAATCTCTAATTCTGAAACTGCTCTGCAAAAATATTAATATCACAAAGTACCCCTGGTGACCCGGTTTTACCCTTACTTTTACGAAAGCACAAAAACACTTTTAATTCTATCATTTGTTACAATTTCAATTCATTACCATATACATATATAACACAATGCAAGTTATGTAAAATTTTACTTTCCTCAATTAAAACTTAGCTTGAACGTTTAAAAGCCTCACCCACACGTGCAACACTAAACTCCTATAAAAATAAATTCATTTAAGCTATCACAATTCATATAAAATAAACAATCCAGAACCTTAAACTCCATAAAACACCAAAATATAACTTTCCAATAAAAACAGTCCACTAATTACACTTAAATAATAAAAAAAAATATATATAAAACGCATACCTTTTGTTTTTTTAAAGAAATAAACGACACTTTCAATTATACAAAGATACAATATCTCTATTAAAAAAACAAAATTATATAATATGAGTATGTATCATACAGTCAAACTTTAAAACTCAAATGCTCAATCAAATAAAATGTATAAAATGTGTCACATTTCAATCTTATTTTAAAAAAACTTAAAAATCAATCGAGACAAAGGACAATACAAAAAAAATTCACGGCGTTACGAGGTATCCCAAATTTTTATTAATAAATTTATTACATTATTTTATGATTCACATCATGATTCCAGAAGAATATCATATAACTTTTGGGTTGCAAAGCTTGTGCATGTACTTCTATTTTAATTATAAGATTTAAGAAAGAGTAAACGAACTTTTTTCCACTCAAATAATGTCTTAATTAATGACACTTTTTCATCAATAAATTTTTAAAATACAACTTTATTACTCAAATTTATATTTTGTTTTCGATTTTGATATTGTTGCAATCGCATACCATCACCATTATTTTTCTCAATCATCGCTCACCAAAACCTCTCAAACTCTACTATTGCCGACCTTGTCAATCTCTGGCAATTGAGTGACTAGGGTTTGCATAACCGTCACTCCCAAGTCAAATTTCGATCAAATCCAACCACCAAATCCAATTTTCTACCACCAAATACAACTTTCTATCATCAAAAGACTCATCGGTCTCTCTTCTTCAAAAGCCACAATAGTTTAGACTGAGTTTGATCTCTGTTTTCCATCGGAATATAAATTTAGATAATAAATTAACATTTTAAAAGTCTGTGAGTGGAAAAGTGTCATAAAGTCATTATTTGGTTGGGAAAAAGTCATTAACTCTTTTAAGAAATAAAAACTTGTAACAATTGACTAATGTTTAGGATTGAATCTCCGATTAAGATGGTTATTTATTCTTGGTAAGAAAGTCGAGACCATGCTATCTGCAGGGGCTATAATGGAGATCACAGACTGGTCCAGTATGCAGTTAATACTTGTGGAAAAACGGGTAACCATTGGAGAAAGGAAAAGGATAACATTTTTGACTTCAAGCTATAGAATTCATTATACTGATACATAATTATTGAAAGGTTGAACTTGAATAATCTTTTGCATTCTTTTTCACCATGGAGAACTTGGTTACAAGACAAGAAGTTGATGGCAAGGGATTCTAGCTAACTTCTTTTTGTATAAGTGAACTGTTGAAACATACCGTAGGATAAGTTTTCCTCTTGAATGAATTTGTACTAATTCATGTTTTATACTGGAGGTTTTTCAGACCGCAGTTTTCCATTACCGAATTCATGTGGGGAATTAGCATCATCACTTCCTTTATACTTGTACCACCTTGCACACACTATAAAATAACCCAAATTTAAAACCCCTAATGCTGCAACTAAGTAATAGAAGTAGTCCAATCTCCCCTTGTTAAGATCATCAGGCAACCAGTCCCCAGTTGCAGCCCCATCCGTGGTTCTGTGTATTATTGATATTAATAAACCACTCAAGTAATTTGATGCAGCAAAACCAACAAATGTTAAAGACCCCCCAATACTTCTCATGTTTTCTGGAAACTGCTTGTAGTAGAACTCGACTTGGGCAATTACAGTAAATGCCTCTGAAAGTCCTGTAAGTGTCAGCTGAGGTATTAGCCACAATCCTGACAAAGAAGATATTGCACCTCTTCTTGGATCCTCACCAAGTGGCCTAGTGAGAGCCAAGGTTCTTCTCCTTTCTTCAATTTTGCCAGATAAAAGCATGGTGACTATGGCAAGAACCATACCAATACCCATCCTTCGAAGGATTGTGAGGCCACCTTCTTTTTTTGTCCACCTTTGGAGCCTTGGAACAATGATTCTGTCATAGATAGGTATCCATATAGTGAGGCTAAACATGGTGAAGATTGTGTAAGTTGCAGCTGGGATTTTGAAATTGGTATTGCCAAGGCGTCTATCAGATTGGAGGGCTTGGAAGACTACATAGGTCTGTTGTTGAATCAAAGCAACATAATACACAACAGCTGAGGCCCATATAGGAATAACTCTTATTAAGACTTTCAGTTCCTCCACTTTTTGCAGACTGCAAAGTCTCCATGGATTGGCTGCTGAACCATCCGAATTGATTTGGTCATCAGGTGTCACGATCGCAGCTTTATTGAGGAACCTGAGAACATTTCATGCCAAATTTGTTCATCTTACATCATACTAAACTTCTTTTTAAGTTTTCTTATATAAAGTATTCTAACGATCTTACATTACTCATTGCATGTCAGCTTATGGAATTTGACATAAGTTTACTCGTCTTTATGATCTGATTGTTTGCTTGCTACAAGGTTGAAAAAATATTATCTTTTCAATAGAAGTAGTAGAAGGCTAGAAGCAGTATAGGGTGATGGAAACATGTTTAATTTTTTTCTTGTTCATTTGTCTTTGTAGCCTTGCGGAGCCTGCTTAAGGTAAGGGCCCATATAATAAATAGCTACTCCCATCTTTAAAAGCCTTCTACTTTTGTACTTAACCCGGTTTTTTATTAATACTCTAGTTGAGGTTTATGCCCAGCTTTCGCACCCTTTTTATTGCACATTAAATAAGTTCCAGTACCGCTACAAATTATATTAACTTACGCAAAAGTAACCTAGTAGAGTGAAAAGTATCCTATAAAGTTGGGATTTGCAATTTAAAGAACTTATTTTCTTAACCAGAGACAACATTTTCAAGTAACTAGATAAGCAATTAGAATTGGTTACCTGAATTGTTCAGTGTAAGGAAGCTTGGAGTTGATACAATCTTTCGGAACATTGTTATAAAGGGACAACCATGGTTGATCTGTTAACTTCAGTCGCCTCTTCTTAATAGCAGCCACTATGACCTGCACTACGCTTGTCAAGGGACTGCCATCTGGTTTTATTTTCACATATATTCTTGATCCTATAAAGAACATTACACATGATAGGAACATCATAAATGCAGGAATTGCCAATCCCAAAGCCCAGCTCACATCGGATTGCACATACACAACTATTGTTAAAGATACCATCATGGCAAAAGTGTAGGTGAAGTAGAACCAGTTGAAGAAGCTGGAGGTTCCCCTCTTTCCAGATTCTGTTTTGGGATCAAATTGGTCAGCTCCAAAGGCCAAATTACATGGTCTGATTCCGCCAGCTCCAACTACTAGGAATCCTAGTCCACCAAACAGAAATGCCAATTGCCATGGTGTCGCTCCATGGCATGTTCCAGTTTGTTGATTCTCACAGGAAGGTGGGTGCAATTGTGAGATTGCTGCTGTCAACGAAAGTAAAACCATCCCCTTGAAAGAAAAAATGGAAAGTTAAGATTGAGTTTGACTCCCACAGATACATAAAAGGGACTAACTAGTTGTGTTAGTACCAGAAACGAGGCGATGGAAGCGAACCCCAGCGTCTTGTATCGACCAAAATAAGTGTCGCAGAGGAATGCTCCCAGCAAGGTTGCAAAGTTTGTTGTACCATTGAAGACATTAACGAGAGTTGTAGCTTGGATACTTTTCATGTTGAACACAGTAGTGAAATATACCAAGAGGTTGTTTGAGGTACCAGTAGTCCCCAGCTTCTCAAAAGTTTCATTTCCTGCAATTTAATATTTGTATTTGATTCATAAAGATCAGAATTAAAGAGAAAATAAGGAAAGAAAAAGCTATGAGCGAAAAAAGTCGTCTCTCTTTCTAATTACCTATAACAAAAGGCATAGCTTTCCATCCTCTGTAGTTAATCTTAGGCTCATCAGTTGCCACAGCCTCTTCATTCTTCTCCATGGTTTCTGGCAAAGAACTCTTTCTCAGTTTGCTATTAAATAGCTAAATAAGTAATCCAACTCAATCACATCCAGGCTTTATGTTTAGAGCAGAAAATAAAATAAAATAATCAAAATCAAAATCTTATCTTTCCTTAACCATATGAAAATTGAAGTTTCTGATGGATATATGTATAGAAGCACATTGTAAAGGACAAAAATAGGATGAAGTTAAAAAACAGAGAGGGTGATTACTATAGTTAAACTGATTTCCCACTAGATTTCCATTTTTTAGAAGCCCTCCACAGTCATTGGATTGCGTGCATTCATCTTAATCTGTCAGCATGGTAAAATCTTAAATGCTACAGGACTCTGAGCTCATCAAAACTCAGTAAGTCGTACAAACTACTTGGATATATATAAAAAGAAAAATGTTATCTTTACAAAGACCCATATAAAGAGGGTTATAAAGTGACATTATCCAGAAGTAAAAAACAAAAAAAAAAAGGAAATAGAGAGAAATCATGAAAATCAAAGGTGGGGATTATCTTTGTATACTCCTTTTGTATGTATCTTTGTATACCCCTTTTTTATAATTCTTTTTTTGACTTTTCATTAAACCTAGACGTGAATGAAGGTTTTGAAAGGCAAAGAAAGATTAAAAAATTCGTTTTGGAAACATCCAACTTGGTTGAACTTTGAATTATCAATTGCTTTCATCGTGTAATTCAATTTTAAAAATGGACGCTTCCATTGCTGGACCGGCTAGAATCCTTACCTAAAGTTGTAAGAAATCATCTCGGAGTTTACCTCATCTCTTAGTCCGATCATCTACAGAATTCTTCAAAAGGATACGTAATGCAATGCTTCTTCATCGAGTTTTATGACTTTCCACTGAATTTCCTAAAGAAAAATGAAATTGGAGATTTCCCATTCGTTTCTGCACATTTTGCTTGCATTCGTGAAATTTTGTTTCTTATTCTTGAAGCAAATGAATATAACAAAAATAATTATTGGGTTGGATGTGTTTATTAGCGGCCCTCGTTTAAGATAATCAGTTATTTATATCAAGGTCCACTTCATCTTCAGGAGGATATTCCCATTAAGATGACCGGATTAAATTGCTTTTCAGAATAAAAAAAGAAAACAGTTCTTAGATATAGTTTTCTATTGCACATAATCGTTAAAGTTTTAACTTTGACGATAAAATATGCAAGAAGGTGAAATAATGTTTAATTATTAGCAGTCCTTGTCTCAGAATCAAAATTCTACAGTAATATCATTCATTATCAATGGGGACAAAGCACAGGCGCAAGATAATGAACAAACCAAATCAAAGTTTGCATTATTGACTTCTCCAGTAGTATATATATGCGGCTGCGGGCCCCTAATGTAGAATGGCAGTCAAACCTCAGCCGCTACTGAGATAATATAGATGCAAGAGGGAGAACCAGAGTTTGAAACGGAAAATTTAGAATGTGATAGGGCGTGTCTTCTTGTGCTACTTCCAATGCTCGTGAAAAAATAAATTATTAAATGGTATTCCATTATTGAAGAAACGGGTCTCCTCTTAACTTCTGGGAGGCTGGGAGCTAGCTAGCTTTCACAACTACTACTAATGAATTGCGTCTTGCCTGTTTATCACTTAACTACGCATGCTGCCAAGGTTTGAAATTTGATGCCCTGCAAAAATATTTTTAATTATCTCAAACTGTAAACCAAAAATATCATCGTTTTAAATAACATTATCATTTTAAATATACTATTATTTTGTTGACCACCACTATGGTAGGTTCAAGCAATGTTCTAAAAACCAGATCAGACAATGAACCGTTCAAGGGTCCGGTTTTCGATTTGACCGGTTGGATCGGTCGGTTGGACCGTAATTTATAAAATTACATTTTAGTCTCTAAAGGTTTGAAATTCATCAAAAACACCCCTATAATACTCTCTTAAGGTTTGAAATCTATCTAAAACAACCCTGTTGCGTGAAGATTCTAGTGAGTGGTGGCGGTAGCGATGATCGACGGCCAATCGAAGCTGGAATCTTCGGGCTTTTGATGTGTAGGTGCTGCCGACTCTGATGGTGGTGCTAGGGAGTTCCATTGTCGTCAGAACTCGCCGGAATCAACAAAAGAAATCCGACGTCGCGTGAACTTTAGGTGGACGACAATCGACATAGGTTGGACGACAGCGACTGAAAATGGATGGGTTTGGTCGTGGAGATGTCGTCCGTCGAATGGGACCGTGTTTTCTCCGTCAAAAGATGCCGGAATCCGGCAGGGTTTAGCTGCTATTGGATCGCGATTCGGCACTATTCTGGCGGTCCAATTCGGTTTAAATCAAAATGGCAGTTTTTTATATATACCGGATCAGATTTGCCGCCGGTTGCCGGTCGAACCAGTCCGACTGGGCTGTCTAGTCCAGTTTTCAAAACATTGGGTTCAAGTGAAAAGTTGCATACAATAGTGTTGAAGTGACGACCGAAACGATGCAGTTTTGGAGATTAATAAAACGCTGCGTTTTTTGTATTAATTTGTGTTGGATCTTGGTCATTGATCCAACTCTGATCTGACGGCTGAGATGCAATATTGAGTTATAAAAGGGCAATGTATAATCATTATTCACTCACGCATTTTGTCTTTGTTGAAGAACATTGCATTCTCATTTTTATCTCTGTTAGGGTTTCAGTTGATTTGGGGAAATCTTTGTAACTTGGGTTGATTGGGTAATTTGTTAGTCAATCAAGAGGGCTCTTTGCTCTTGTTCTTAGGGATTCCTGATGAGTGTCTCTAAGATTAGTTACGGTGTGGATTTCTTGTAATCATTGAGAGTTTGATCAGGTTTATAGTTGTTCTTGCTTGGATCTTGATCTAATAAATAGTGCAACGAGCTCTCCCATTCTTAGAGCTCAACGTGGACGTAGCTTATCCAAATTTGGATAAGTGAACCACGATAAATCTGTGTTGTAGTTGTTCTTGATTTTCTTGTGGTTTGTGTGTTTTTGTTAATTAGTTACAAGAAGTAGCTGTAGAGTTGAATGTTGATTATGTGTGACATTATCTGGATAATATGACAACAAGATGTGTTTATCATATTATCTTGTCCATCACTTGAAATACGTAAAATAAAACTACCAAAAAGTGGAAAGTACTAACATTAGGCTGTTTTCAAATGATTTAATCTACTTTCTGTATAAAGCTTCCAAGTTTACAAAACTACCTTCCAAAAATTAAGCACATTTACTGCTTTTTAAGTCGCTTGAGGAACCATCAAGCACCTAAAATATTGAGATATATGTTACCTATTCTTGTTAAGGTCATGACCACCCAACCATGGTGAATTCTCATTTTTCTTAGTAGCATTGTCGATGATATTGACAAGAAAGGCGTTTATGTATCTTGCTATACGGATAAAGCTGAGAAAGAAGGCTGCCATGCGACAGTCCTCATGCTCTCTGGCAAATGAACCATGTATCAAAACTGAGTCATGGCGCAATTTCTTAACAAGTCCAGCTACAATCATGCACATTCTTGATTCTTTGCTGTAATGTCAGCCTTTTTATACTTGCTGTCCATTTTTTTTTTCCCCACTTGAAATTATATGGAAAGTGCAATCATTGGTGTAAGATTCATCCAGGCTGGTAGCATTTTAAAATGTGGTCCGAAGGATTTGTTTATCTGAATTGCTTGAAGGATCTCTAATGTATTATGTTGGTCCATAGCTTCCGGCCATTTTTGGGCAGAGTAATACTATGTGCACTATCCAATTTGTACTAATCCAAGTACTAACAGTTAAAATTTTAAAATTTCTTTTTTAGTTTTTTGGAAGAACTGACTTGATAATAAGAGAGGTCTATCACGTTAGTTAATACTTGGATTGTATGGTTTTTGGTTAGTGCACATATCATTATTCTTTTGGGCATGCCTTAGTCTTAAAACAACTCACTTCGTTTTGTGATTATAGCAGCCTTATCAAGGAACTTGAACATATTTGCGCGCTTGAGCTTTATCATCTGTGTCTCTGTGACACAGATACTCGCAATCTGGCTCAACACTAAGGGGGTGTTTGTCCGAGCTTATGAAAATTAGCTTATAAGCAACAAGTGCTTATAAACATTTGAAATTTTCAATTACGTGTTCGGTTAAAGTATTTATAAGTGATTGATAAGTAATTGACGTGTTTGGTAAAATGTGGCTTATAAATACATTTTATTATAAAATGACTAAAAATAATATTACATTAAACAAGAGTATACTATGTAATTTTAAAATTAAACAAGGATAATATGGTAATATACTTGGTCAAACTAGCTTATAAGCAGAGTATTTATTAAAAAAAAAAAAAAAAGTACCTACCCCCAACTTTTTTTTTTTTTTTTTNTAGAATGAGTGCATTTTACTTCATTCTTTGCCTGTCTTCTTCAAATTTGAATTGCTTTCTCTCAATCAACAATTCATAATGATAAACTCTTTTCTTAGCCAGCTTTCTTTTATTTCTCATTTACAATTTACAAATGGTTCCAAACTTAGACCTCATCCTCCTTGCATTTCTACATGGTTCCCTCATTGCTTTTGTTCTTCTTCTGCTCGTCTTACTCATCGTCATTCTCATGTCAGTAGCATTCTCTCTATCCCTCTTGTCAATTATCGCTATCGATCTATCCACAGTTTATTCGACCTATTCTCCGTATTTTGAGACAGTAGAGGCCGATCTTGAGCTGGGTTTTTTTCTATTTCTTTGCATGATACTGCGTTATGCCATTGATATTGTTTCGGCTTCACAATCCTGGCTCCAACGTGTAGTACCCGAATTCAAAGAAAAGGGCAGACACGTCATAACCCGCATGAATGCTGAGCTTCTCAAGGCTCGAAGATAATGAACTGAAGTTCTTAAGATTTAAACCTTGCTTAACATTTGCTGATGATGCAGTTACTCGGTGATTGCAGGGCCCTGGATTGTTTAACTCGGTGATTGCAGGGCCCTGGATTGTTTAACAACTTTGGTCTCCATTGTATTATAATACAAATTACAATACCGTTTGTTAATTGCCTTTGATTATTTTATTTTTTAGTTTCAAGAGGTGGCTATTGAGAGGAAGAATATGAGTGAATATGAGGAGCAGGATGTGTACAATTCTCCACCGGCCAAATGTAAATTCCTCATATTAAGTCATATACACCCATCTGATTTTAACTCCATTAGACCATCTCCAACACAAACATCAAATGAACGTATTTTTGGTATATTTTACTATTACATCTTCAATCTATTGTGCCAAATATTATATTAAAAATAATATTTTTTTAAATATTCTCTTTCTTTTTCTTTTTATGTAATAATCAACGATTAATCTATTTCACTCATTATTTATATATATATTAATTAAATATTGAGAATGATATTTTTATTAAATAATAATTATTTTAACTCTATTAGACCATCTCCAACTATAAACATCAAATTGACGTGATTTTTGATGTATTTTACTATTATATCTTCAATCCATTGCACCAAATATTACATTAAAAATAATATTTTTTAGAATATTCTCTTTCTTTTTCTTTCTATGTAATAATCAACAATTAATCTATTTTACTCATTATTTTTGTATATATTAATTAAATATTGAGAATAATATTTTTATTAAATAATAATTACTTTAAAAATTATACTAATTTAATAAAATTAAACTAATTTTTATTTTGAGTTATTGTAGTTTAATATTTGCATTGAAAAAAATTGTTTTTAATTTTTCATCATTTGTTGAATTGTATAATTATTATGAATTTATTATTATAAATATTAATATAAATAATAATCAAATTAACATAAATATAAATAAAAAAAATATTTGTTATAGTGTTTGAACCGTATTTAAATAGTGCCACACCAATTTGGTGTAAGTGAACATTGTCACACCAAATTTGGCATGATACTGTTCACTTACACCAATTTGGTATAATGTTTGACGGGGGTTGAAATATTTTTTTCACACCATTTTGGTGTTTTAACGTTGGGTTGGAGATGCCCTTAGTTGCTAGTGAGTATATCCTGTAATTGGACCAAATTCCTCTAAGAATTCAACAATAATTTATCAATCTGACTTAGCATCAACAATTTGAATGTTTTTAATTCCAAAAA